>NC_085138.1:372391415-372422966 GCF_035046485.1 Aedes albopictus | reverse complement strand
GTAAACTTAATATTAAACAATTGAAATAGCAACAATAATTTAACTTGATTATACCACAAAACAACAATATCTATAACCAACACTGCATACAGTGTTGCCACACATGTCATTTTTATTGTAGACATCTAATTTACACAAAAGCTTTCGTAAATAGATAACACAAAATAAAAACAAATGATTTCTGTTTTTATACATAACGAGCACATTTGGCAACATTGCATGACTATGAGCATAGATGGCAACACAATTCATAATTGCTACTCCATGGATAATCGCAGCGAACGATTGTCGCTTTAGTTTGTGTGTTTTCTTATCAGCGACGACAGCAGCCACTTCGATCACTCACCAGCATTCTTCACCATTCGCCATTCATTCATTCGCTTGCGATCAAAACTGCGACGAACGGCAACGAATATCCATGTCAAGCAACTTGTGCATGGCTTTCCATGGGGTTACGTGCTTGATCACGACAATCCGTTTGCTGCATCTTTCTCGATTTGATTCAACAAAAAGGAGTGAATATGAATGGAGTGAGGCGAATATACGATCCTTAATATGATACTATACATTGTCGATCTGGGAGTCATCTATTATTGATCCAACAATCGATTTGATTTATCGGAATTAACTTTCGCGTACAACCAATCTCTTTTCCATGCAAAAAAAGCCTAAGAAAAGTAGGCTCTAGGGAGCAAACGCCACTAATCCATTTCACTCAGAAATTTTTGTTCATTCTTCGCCACGAAGAACAAACAAAAACTCATACCATATGCAATCACATCAATAGACAACACAATACCCAACACTGTTCTTCACTTCTTTGCCTGGGACAATAAAAGACAAGATCTATTATTCGGCAATCCAGTAAGAGTAAATGCAATACCCGCACCTAATGTTTGCGTTTCCGCTAAATACTAGCATACTTGGCAACACTGCCGTAAAAATCAATCAAAAGATATTTTTACAGGGATTTTTATAAGGAGTTCGACCTTCGAAAATAAAATAGAAATACTGAAGTCCGAGCTACCAGTTGCGCGACGATGCGTAGTATCTAATATTATCTAATTCCAAAGGATATCATACTTTATATTTTATCATGTTCCATATTTTCAGGTTCAGCTTCTGAGATTAGCTGTGGGTCATTGAATGTAGTTATATAGAAAATACATTTTCAGCACTGTTGCTTATAAATACACTCATCAAATGTTTTCCTGAATATATTTTACGTCGATGTTGCCAAATGCACTAATCCTAAATAAAAAAAATACTTTTGGCTTGTTAATTACATTTTATACTAATGTTCTAGTAAAATTAAGATTTCTACAATAAATATTACATATTTGGCAGCACTTCTGTTCAGATAATGTTAAAATATGAAATTTGTTTAGAATTGATGATCTCAATCTCAGATACATTTTTTTAGTTCGACAGGTTATGCTAGTCCATTACGATAGACTCATAATTGATGAACTGGCAACACTGTAACATTTTTTTAATCCTTTTTATACTTGATATTTTCAAATCAACACAAAACGTCTTTGTATGGCATCGAACAATTTTTTTTGCGAAATTCATAAACTGCACCTGATTTTATATGATACTTTATATGAAAAAAATTAATATTTTTTCTTAAAAACGCTATATCTCAGGAACGACGCAAATTACTTTGGGGAGTTAAGCTTTTTCGATAGAAAAACGTCTGATAAACACGATGGGATTAAAATTTTTAAAATCAAAATATACGTATTTTGAGAAAAATCGATTTTTAGTTTTAAAATTGAAAAATATGATATCTGGCAACACTGTACCAAAAAAATAATATTTTTTCTGGATTCCCTGAACGATTTCCTTTAAAAAAGCCGAAGGTCAAAAATGTGTAGGTGCAATCGTTTCAATGATAAAAATAAAAGAAAGAGAGGATAATTTTCATATCGGCCAAAACGAGGGGTGCTGCCACGGGCCGAGGGGTGGTCCGATCGGCACCAAAATTTGGATTTTTTCTTTTTCCATCTAAACAAATGTTTCAACCAAATTTGGTTCAAATCCGTGATGGTCGGTTGCAAGTTTTCACATTTTCTCGGTCACTTCATATGGAATGACCCATATTGAGATTATTTTTATCAGATTCTACACAGAAAAACCTTTTTAGAGACATAAAAAGATAAGCGGTATGATTCCTGGCTGATCAGAAATCAGTAAATACGTAATGCGATTTACGGATTTTTTTCAAAAATAATCAAAATTTAAAAATAGTGTGTAGGTTGAACGGATAATCTCCGAGTGTTACAAATCGAGCTGAGGCCATTATAAGCCATTTCCGACCTGCTGAAATTACTTTGAACATTACTTGGAATATCATGTGCCAATCGATTTGTCGATTTGGTATGGAATGACCCATGTTACATTTCATTTTATTCCTCTTTCATACAATAATTCTCTTTCATTGAAACATCACCCTGGTGGTTTTCTTCGGAACTCCAGTGGCAATCACTTTACACCCACCGAAATCTCTGGGTTGCCTTTCAATTAATTTTGCTGAGTTTAGGATGGAAGTTAGCTTTACCTGAAACTTATCACAACCAAAAAATCGGCCCAATCAAATACAAGGCAGCTAAAAATTTGCGGTGTGCAGAACATCAAAGTTACTTTAGGAATTCAATTGCATTCATCTTCAAAGTGTATACAGTCGAAACTAAGTATGTAAAATTTTCTAAGAAATCTCAGGAAGAATTCCTCAACAATTCTCTAGTAGCACTCAAGAAGACATTTCTGTGAAAGATTAAAAATTATCTTAAAAAAAAAATAAAGACATATATGAGAGAATTAAAAAAATGGCTGCCTTGTAAAAACCGAGAGCATGCATCTTGACTTCTTTGTGGTATTGTTGGAAAATACATTAGAAGTAGGGTAGATGATGATGAATGGGCCAGTCCAAAAACTGATCATGGTTGGACCAATTTTGAAAACCCAAAATAATGTATTGTTTTCTTAAAAACTCAAACTACACTCTCACTAATGACAAAATATGACTCTTTCTTCATTGAAATCACATCGGTTTTAATTAAATTACCGCCAAATATTTAAATTATTAATGGTTTTAGAAAGGCTTTCTAGAAGCCCTAGTGGAGCACCAAAAATGCTCAGTTTGTAGCATCGAGAACATAGAAATTCTTTTTCATTTCCTGATCTTTTTTCGTTATTCTATTGCAAAAATATCTAACCTTCTTTGGCGGTTGACCGACATTTGTCCGAAAACCAGTACCCCGAAAGAAGTTTCTCCGAAAGTTTTTCCCTCGAAAAACGATTCCCCGAATGAACCGTTTCCCCGAATGGACCGTTTCCCCGAAATATTTTTGAATGCAGTTTATTTATGAAAATACCGAAACGGTGTAATCTTGGTTGGACCAAACCATTACACCGTTGGTTACTAGGTCCGGCTTAGTTTGTTTACAGTTTTCTTTGCGCGCGATGTCAATTTCAAAACGTTCGTCGGTCTCAAAATGAAGTGGAAGAGTTTTGAAATTGCAAATATTTGATCTCTACGTACATTATATCAAATAACAGAGCCTTTGCCATCGCGCCCCGACCGTATGGATAGCTGCTCGTCCTGAAATTCGCCCAGTACACCGAGGCTCCCGAAGTTTCATCATTTTAATATCATATCCGGATTCCGTGCGCGGTATCTGCGGCCCGCTACCGATCGTTTGGCCAACCGAAAGCCTCGTACATTAATTGGTTATCACTTCTTGCAACACCGATTCGTTTCGGAACGACAATGCTGACCTGAAGTCCAATTTTCGCTGCGATTCACAAGGAATAAGAAAAGGTTAGTCGAAAAAATGTCTTCATGTTTCGTTGGTTCATCCATGATCATTTATTTGGTCCAACCATAAGCAGCAATGGTCCACCAAGATCAGAATCTTTTGCTCATAAAAGTTAATTTATAAAATAAATGTGCTAGTTATTTCATGCTTCTATGTCGTTTTTTGAAAATTAGATGAGTAAAGCTTTCAGCGAATCACAACTTGGCTGTATAAAATTGGCTACTTTATATATAAAAGAGGCTTCTATTATGACTAAGTGTTGGAATCAACGAAATTGGTCCATTCATCATCATAGACCCAACTACTGTTTTGTTTTTGGTTCAAATACCAGAAATTTTTCGAGTGAAATAAAAACAGATTTCTGACACAACCATTTGTTAGAAAAAGCAGTAAAACGTAAACATATGAATAAGTTATAGAACGTCTATTCTGCCCTTTTAAGCATATCTGAACTATGTTGAATTCAATGCAAGTAGCATTTTTCTCAGTTACAAAGCCATTTAAAATTAATTGGATTTTTGTTTTCATCAGGTTTCATAGCTTAATATAGCACAATAACGTTATGTATCTTTCTGACATTGATTTTAAAATATTGTTTTTGTTAGAGCGAATGGGTCAACCTCGTTGAAAAACAACATGGTACAGATACGCTTAGAATGGCAGTATTGTATAGATAAAAAAATCATTCTAAATTAAATACTGTACCATGCAACCGTCTTGTGCAATTATGACAGGCATAATGTGGCACCCACTGTTTATCTTGATGTTCGACTTCGATGTTGAAATATTGCTTGTATGCTTCATATAACTTGGTATCTTTTCGCAATGTATGTTTGGTTGTTGTCCTGGTAATAAAGTAACCACAAATGTAACAAAAATCATCTGGATGATGATTGCAGTCATCAGATCGCCAAAGCATCTGAAAAAGTGAACAGAAATTTAGCTAAAGCTTTTCAAGCACATTTAGTAATTTACCTCTGGTTTGCCATTGTCAACAGGCCGTAATTTCTGATTAACACTTGATGCAACGTTTTCTGAAGTATGATCGACGATCTGTTCAGCTGCTGCCACTTGTTGTTCTTCCATATCTGAAGTTGAAACCCTTCGAGCATCACCAGTTGCAGAGACATTTGTGCGACTTAGACCAGATCCGCTTGGTCCAGCATACAGGGTTGGAGCTTGTGATGAAGGAATATTTGGATAAATATTTAAGTTCCTCCCGCGAAAGATTTTTGCCAAACAAAAATAACAGTCATTTTGATGGCTAGTTGGCTGACTCCAAATTCATGCCTGTCAAATTTCAACCTTGCTGATCTATCTTTTGCTGGTTCTTTGAAGAGAAAACATATTATATTTTTTTTTGTTTCTATTGAAAAATAAGCTAGAAAGCTCAAATGCGGTATCAAAATTTCAACAGGGCATAATTGCTTTTGAAGACGGCCTTTTCTGTCAAGTCGTATTTCAGTCCTACCTAAAATCCATAGCCACTATATAAAAGAGGTTTATACTAATTCTAGTAGAAAGAATTTTTAAATAAATTCATTATTTAGATGGCTGAAAGCATCTCTACTTTTCAAATAGTGAATTGTATAGTAGGGCTAAAGTACGACCTACGGCTTTAAAATAGAGTTGTTTTCAAAAGCAATTGGTCAGGGTTCTGCTAAACCGAACTATTTACCATATGAAAACCATCGATGGTGGCAAACATACTAGACCTAACTGATAAGAAAGTTGTTCATCCCAATTAATTGTGAACTATATTACTAACATTCTGTAGAAGAAATTCGTACCCACAACACATACGGAAATTGTTTTCCGGCAATTTACGGATAAAAACAGTGGAAATTATTCAAAATGGCAAATAGTTCGGTTTATCAGAACTCCAACAAATTACGCGCGTTTGAAATATTGTTACTAATAAAATTGTCAATTTATCTAAAACCTACTAAGCAATCCAACAGCACAACTCTGACAAACGAAATGTGGAACCCAATATTTGTCTTGGTTTTTGATTTCCAGGCCAAAATATTCTTGGTATGCTTGTCTTAATTTAGCTCCATCAGAAATTGAACACTTTTTCACACGGGAGCTTATAAACTCTCCACAGACGTAGCAAAATGAGTCAGGTGAGTGGAGACATTCGGTCGATGACATTTTTTTTTGTATTTCAGTTCTAGGCACTTTGGATTCTTATTACTAAGCACACTTGAACTCAAGTACAACTACTGATTCAGAAACAGAAACTGTAATTTTGCCGAGCAAAGCATTCGTATAAGGACTGTATCGAAAAGTTATTAGCAATGATGAAAACGGCTTCAAAAGATTAGGTTCAACATACAAGTAATTTGATGTTTAACCTTTCGCTGATCGCGCTGTTGTATTGTGTAAAACTCGCTTAAAAAAGCTCGTTCGTTGTACACAGCAACAGCGCGGTGCTGCAGAGGACGGCTGATCGCGCGATAGCTGAACGGTTAACTGGATGATCGACTGTACGTTGGATAATATTTTTGGGTTTTTGGCATCTCAGTCTGATTTATTGGACCTTAAGAACCGAAACGTCGGACTAAGAAAACATATAGTTGTTTTTGATTGACCAAATCAGACTGAGATGCCAAATACCCAAAAATAGTAATTTGATGTTTAGAAATATAGTATAAATCATTGAAAAAGAAATCGAACTGCAACTTTCTAGAAATAGTCATTTTACTTGAGCTTTGCTCGAAAACTAAACACATGTTTTAAAAATTCGGCACAAAAAAATTAATTTGCAAAAAAAATGTGGAAGCAAGTATAAGAAAAAACAAAAATCCGGCTCATTAAGCAAATACATACATAGGTACAATTCTCACGATCACCAAGGACAATTTCCTCTGAATTTTAAAGTATTTCGAATCACTGAAAATAACGCATTTTTCAGGTATTCAGTTTGATGGTGTTCCATCTAATCACGTTGATGTCAATTAAAATTATACAAAGCGAAAAAACCTTTTTTTATTATTCGATGTACATAATAGAGGAGTAGTTATAGCAAAGAACTAAATTTACGCTTTTTTTACAGTCCGATAATAAGTTGATGATGTTTTTTGTATAGAAAATATCTATTTCGAAAACCGGTGTTATGTAATATATAAAGTGTGCGTAATCCCCAACAAGATGTTTTTTCCACATTTTTTTCATTACAAATTTTACTCGCTACAAACTATTTAATTGCGAGGAAATATTTTAAGAAACCGAATTTTGATCAGATTTTTATTTTGTGACATGCATTAATCTATCCATACTTCAATAATACTTAAGATTCTAAAATAAAGAAATGTTGGACTCATATTTAACTAAATCGTAAAGATTTGCTAGTAGAACCGAAATAAAAAAGACTTATTTAATTCAGTGTTGAGATATAACGTCATAAACATTGCTAATTATTTTACGATACAATCCATATAAAAGCTTTTTTCTTATATAAACTGGTTTACTTAACTTTACTTAACAATAAAAACAAATCAAATCGTAAGTGGGGTGATAAATCTACTTTTTTGTGTTTAATAATTCAGTCTTAAAATGTAGAACTTCAGTTGCTGATTGGATTTAAATGGTATTCTGTAAGTCATAACAATTCGAATTTTAATTCTCGAGTTGTTTCTGAAAAGCAGGTTTGGAAAAATGTGCAAAAATGTTGTTTTGTAAGAAATTTTAGTATTTTCTATCTGTTCCTAGATTCCAAACCAGGCATGCATTGTGTTTTTATGTTGTTTTGTACAATTCACTATTAAAACACAATTTTTTTGAACTAGAAATCAATTAAAAAAATATCTGTTTTTTTATTCGGACGCAGTAACGTTTTGTGTTCAACGTTTGATTTCAGCGTTCTTTTCGAATACTTTTTATATTAGCGACGCACTTAGAACAGCTAAAACGACATGGAATATTAGAAGTAATCAGCCAAAATAATTCATAACAAACACTGCGCAACATTTTTTAGGCTATCGAAAGTAAACAAAATTTTATCATTGGTTCCTGAGCATCAACCAAACAGCCCAAAGTATCAAATGCAACAAAACCATATTTGAGTTTTAAAAGTTTACAACGGAATTTTGTTTTAGACAAAAATTATTTTCTTTAGATGAAAGTTGGCCATGTCCAGTAACATTTTCATTCTTTCGGAGTACTGTTCGGCTGTCTAAATCTCGGTAGAAATAAACCGAGATTAAGCTTTTAAAAATAATTGTATCTTTTTCTGTAAAAAATAAACTTTTTATGATATCGACACGCTTGAATTAATTTAATGTTAAAGAAAATGATCAAAACTTTAAAATATTCGCGTATTTTTTGCACTGTGAAATAAAAACAACCGTAACTTTGTTATCGGCGCGAAGAATCACGACCACGAGTCCGACTGAGACAAAGATTCGAATAGCACTAGGCAGTGCGGTGTTGCATTGTTGATCTACTCGTAAGCCATTATCACACACTATCGCATGATTCCATATAGGGTTGGTGTTCGAGAATTCGCCATGTAGCAGTATTCGCCACCCTGTATTATTCAGCCTTTCGCTGTATAGATCGATATGAATGATTTTTTTGTAAAGTAAAACACATCCAAATGATATGAAAACGCTGGATGCTTTGGATGCTTTAAGTTTACTCAAAAAAATTAAGAATAAAAAAGTTTTCATAAAATTTTAGCTCCATAAATCAGTATTGCCACTCCTGCTCCAGTATTCACCACCCTCCATAAGAATTGCTTGGGGGCAGCGAATATTGGAACACCTACCCTATCGCATTATTCTCTACCATCTATATCGAATTCTTGATAGGGAGAAGTACCGTAAAACGGGGTAACATTGATCAGCGGGGAACCTTTGATCACCTTGACTATTCTTCAGGAAAAATCAAATCTTGAACATTCCACGACAAAAATCAAGGTGAGTTACACCGCTAATCAATGTTACCCAGTTTTACGGTAATTATTGCTGCATAATTGTGTGACATCCGTCGTAGGAAACAATCGCAGCACATTTAGTGATGATATTAGTAATGGAAGGAAATAGAAGAAGAAAGGGGGGATCCATAAAGTACGTCACGCTTATAAGGGGGAGGGTGGGCTCGGAAAATATATCAAATATACGAAAACCTCGCACGAATGGGGGAGAGTGGCTAAAAGTCCTAAATTGTGCATGACGTACTAAATGGATGCTCCTTAACATAAATCATGTCCATTTAGAATCCGTACACACGGAATCACGAATATCTCTGGAATAAACTGGCTTGTGAAAATGTCAACCTTTCAAAACATGCATATTTTAGAGCGCCTTCATGAAAAAATATCATTAAAATTATTACTTTTATTTTTTAATTTTACTAATGTAAACTTCCTTCAAAAGTTGTCTAACTGTAAAATTTGTAGTATCAAGCTTTTTTGGAAACATATTTTATAGTGCAGTGTCCGGAGTCGGTTTTCCTGTCTTTCTTAGATTCCTAATCGTTTTGACCAGTATTTTTTTCAGTTATGGAAATGGGGGCGTTTGAATGGATGTAGTATATTGGAGACTATGAAAGAGTTATTTTGAAAAACACTACTCAATTTTTGCGTTGCCTCTGAAAATCTTTCGACTGTAGTGACAACTTTCGAATCCAAGCCAAATCTTCTTTGGTCCTTTGCGGTGTTTTAAAAATTGCTAGTGATTTCTGAGGCTTTAGATCTTGTACAATTTTGAGTTGATCATCATGTTGTTACTAAAACGGTGTCCAAAGGAGGACTACCCGCCATGCCATGATATTCGTAGTAAATTTCTCCATGAACACGAACTCCAATCGGCAGGGGACATCTTCTCATGTCATGATCAATAACATTTGAGCGCGTAACAAATGATAGTTTTGGCGATATTTAAGCTTTTTGCTATAGTCGCGCTTGAAAATGTTGAATTTTCAAGGCGTTTGTGCTAGATTTTTTTGTTCGTCTTATTTTCATTCTGGTATATCTTTTGATTCGTTGTACGAAAACCGGTGAAATTTTCACCATTAAAAGAGGAATAGTTTATGAGTAAACTAAGCGTGTCACTAGAAAATATGCAGCGCGTACGGATTCTAAGTGGACAATGCAAACACTTACACACTTGATCTTCCGTAGATTTTCTCACAGAAAATCAGAGTTTTGTTACATGAAACTTTAAAGCTTAGAATGAATATTTAGATCTTGAATACATTTTAGAGAGGATTCCGTTTGGCGTGTTTGGTGTTTGTGGTGACGTTCCAATGAACTTCTCGTATATAAATTCCAACTTTTGAAGATATATATATATATATATATATATATATATATATATATATATATATATATATATATATATATATATATATATATATATATATATATATGAAGATACGGTATTTTGTGAATTTATTTTATGTTTTTTAAAAACTTAAAAGAAGCGAATACACCTTGAGGATAAATTCAAGAAGACTGTTCATATACTATGATGTATCCGGGAGATGCTTTTCTTGAAGGCATACTGATTTTAAAATATTTATAGGAAGATACAGTATTTTCTGAAAATAGATCTTAAAAATATAAGGTAGAATTCAATTTCATTATACTTACAATCCCAGATACTATTTAAATTGCATACTTGAAAAAAGAAGAATCGGTTGAGAGACAACTAAATTAAAGTGGAAAGTTGATAAGCTTGTTTTAACCCTTAATCACAAGGGACAAGACATTTCTGCCAGAGATCCTGTGGAGTTCCGTGGCCTCCGGGTGCCCAGCGTTGGGTAAAACTATAATTTCTGGTTTTACTAGACTACACACGGAATTGTGCAAATTTTGAGGTGTCGCATGATGGGATTCTTTTGGAATCAAAAATTGGCCATTTCTGTCGGAGACCCTGTGGTCCCCAGAACTTGTTCCGTGTCCACCGGGTGCCCAGCATTGGGTAAAACTATAGTTTTTGGTTCTATTGGATTACACACGGAATTGTGCAAATTTTGAGGTGTCGCATGATGGGGCTCTTTCACCATCGAAAATTGACCATTTCTGTCAGATACCCTGTGGTCCCCTGAACCTGTTCCGTGGCCACCGGGTGCCCAGCATTGGGTAGAACAATAATTTTTGGTTCTACTGGATTACACACGGAATTATGCAAATTTTGAGGTGTCGCATGACGGGGTTCTTTTATCATCGAAAATTGACCATTTCTGCCAGATACCCTGGGGTCCCCTGAACCTGTTCCGTGGCCACCGGGTGTCCAGCATTGGGTAAATCTATAATTTTTGGTTCTATTGGATTACACACGGAATTATGCAAATTTTGAGGTGTCGCATGATGGGGTTCTTTCATCATCGAAAATTGACCATTTCTGCCAGATACCCTGGGGTCCCCTGAACCTGTTCCGTGGCCTCCGGGTGCCCAGCGTTGGGTAAAACTAAAATTTTTGGTTCTACTAGACTACACACGGAATTGTGCAAATTTTGAGGTGTCGCATGATGGGGTTATTTTGGAATCAAAAATTGGCCATTTCTGTCGGAGACCCTGTGGTCCCCAGAACTTGTTCCGTGTCCACCGGGGGGGGGGCATTTACCCAGCATTGGGTAAAACTATAATTTTTGGTTCTACTGGATTACACACGGAATTATGCAAATTTTGAGGTGTCGCATGATGGGGTTCTTTTATCATCGAAAATTGACCATTTCTGCCAGATACCCTGGGGTCCCCTGAACCTGTTTCATGGCCACCGGGTGTCCAGCATTGGGTAAATCTATAATTTTTGGTTCTATTGGATTACACACGGAATTATGCAAATTTTGAGGTGTCGCATGATGGGGTTCTTTCATCATCGAAAATTGACCATTTCTGCCAGATACCCTGGGGTCCCCTGAACCTGTTCCGTGGCCTCCGGGTGCCCAGCGTTGGGTAAAACTAAAATTTTTGGTTCTACTAGACTACACACGGAATTGTGCAAATTTTGAGGTGTCGCATGATGGGGTTATTTTGGAATCAAAAATTGGCCATTTCTGTCGGAGACCCTGTGGTCCCCAGAACTTGTTCCGTGTCCACCGGGTGCCCAGCATTGGGTAAAACTATAATTTTTGGTTCTACTGGATTACACACGGAATTATGCAAATTTTGAGGTGTCGCATGATGGGGTTCTTTTATCATCAAAAATTGACCATTTCTGCCAGATACCCTGGGGTCCCCTGAACCTGTTTCATGGCCACCGGGTGTCCAGCATTGGGTAAATCTATAATTTTTGGTTCTATTGGATTACACACGGAATTATGCAAATTTTGAGGTGTCGCATGATGGGGTTCTTTCATCATCGAAAATTGACCATTTCTGCCAGATACCCTGGGGTCCCCTGAACCTGTTCCGTGGCCTCCGGGTGCCCAGCGTTGGGTAAAACTAAAATTTTTGGTTCTACTAGACTACACACGGAATTGTGCAAATTTTGAGGTGTCGCATGATGGGGTTATTTTGGAATCAAAAATTGGCCATTTCTGTCGGAGACCCTGTGGTCCCCAGAACTTGTTCCGTGTCCACCGGGTGCCCAGCATTGGGTAAAACTATAATTTTTGGTTCTACTGGATTACACACGGAATTATGCAAATTTTGAGGTGTCGCATGATGGGGTTCTTTTATCATCGAAAATTGACCATTTCTGCCAGATACCCTGGGGTCCCCTGAACCTGTTTCATGGCCACCGGGTGTCCAGCATTGGGTAAATCTATAATTTTTGGTTCTATTGGATTACACACGGAATTATGCAAATTTTGAGGTGTCGCATGATGGGGTTCTTTCATCATCGAAAATTGACCATTTCTGCCAGATACCCTGGGGTCCCCTGAACCTGTTCCGTGGCCTCCGGGTGCCCAGCGTTGGGTAAAACTAAAATTTTTGGTTCTACTAGACTACACACGGAATTGTGCAAATTTTGAGGTGTCGCATGATGGGGTTATTTTGGAATCAAAAATTGGCCATTTCTGTCGGAGACCCTGTGGTCCCCAGAACTTGTTCCGTGTCCACCGGGTGCCCAGCATTGGGTAAAACTATAATTTTTGGTTCTACTGGATTACACACGGAATTATGCAAATTTTGAGGTGTCGCATGATGGGGTTCTTTTATCATCAAAAATTGACCATTTCTGCCAGATACCCTGGGGTCCCCTGAACCTGTTTCATGGCCACCGGGTGTCCAGCATTGGGTAAATCTATAATTTTTGGTTCTATTGAATTACACACGGAATTATGCAAATTTTGAGGTGTCGCATGATGGGGTTCTTTCATCATCGAAAATTGACCATTTCTGCCAGATACCCTGGGGTCCCCTGAACCTGTTCCGTGGCCTCCGGGTGCCCAGCGTTGGGTAAAACTAAAATTTTTGGTTCTACTAGACTACACACGGAATTGTGCAAATTTTGAGGTGTCGCATGATGGGGTTATTTTGGAATCAAAAATTGGCCATTTCTGTCGGAGACCCTGTGGTCCCCAGAACTTGTTCCGTGTCCACCGGGTGCCCAGCATTGGGTAAAACTATAATTTTTGGTTCTACTGGATTACACACGGAATTATGCAAATTTTGAGGTGTCGCATGATGGGGTTCTTTTATCATCAAAAATTGACCATTTCTGCCAGATACCCTGGGGTCCCCTGAACCTGTTTCATGGCCACCGGGTGTCCAGCATTGGGTAAATCTATAATTTTTGGTTCTATTGGATTACACACGGAATTATGCAAATTTTGAGGTGTCGCATGATGGGGTTCTTTCATCATCGAAAATTGACCATTTCTGCCAGATACCCTGGGGTCCCCTGAACCTGTTCCGTGGCCTCCGGGTGCCCAGCGTTGGGTAAAACTAAAAATTTTGGTTCTTCTAGACTACACACGGAATTGTGCAAATTTTGAGGTGTCGCATGATGGGGTTATTTTGGAATCAAAAATTGGCCATTTCTGTCGGAGACCCTGTGGTCCCCAGAACTTGTTCCGTGTCCACCGGGGGCCCAGCATTGGGTAAAACTATAATTTTTGGTTCTACTGGATTACACACGGAATTATGCAAATTTTGAGGTGTCGCATGATGGGGTTCTTTTATCATCGAAAATTGACCATTTCTGCCAGATACCCTGGGGTCCCCTGAACCTGTTCCATGGCCACCGGGTGTCCAGCATTGGGTAAATCTATAATTTTTGGTTCTATTGGATTACACACGGAATTTTGCAAATTTTGAGTTGTCGCATGATGGTGTTCTTTTGAAATAAAAAATTGGCCATTTCCGCCTGAGACCCTGTGGTCCCCAGAACCTGTTCCGTGGCCACCGGATAACCCGTGCCAACCAAATGGCCTCATCAGGTCCGGAACAACATTTATATAATGATTTGTCACTAACAGCGATTCAAAAACACTGTTTCCAGTCGAAATTATTATGATGTGCGAAAATTATGTATCATGTCACACTTAGATCCGCCCGCAGCAAAAAGGGGGAGGGTCAGGGGGGATCCCCACCATATCATTCTTTAGATATACTCTTCCCCTTGATGATGCTTCAAACCGATTGTAATTTGGTGGCCTAGTTTCGGAGAACGAGCCATTTGAAGCCACAAAGTCCCGGCTGGTTAAGGATTGTCCTACAGAAATGAACACCCCTAGTTCCCCATACAAATTTCGGTTTTGAACTGTGGGGCCGCGGTCCATTATTTTTCAAAAATTCCTTCACTATGACACTTCTGGGGTCCCAAACCCCTGTTACTTTTAATTTCATTCCATAGCGTGAACTTTTCTCATTTTTTGTCGAGCAGTGTAATCGGACAACTAGAAAATATTTCATCGGCGAATTTTTTTCCATACATTTTGTATGGGACGTTTTTTGGGCTAAAATAGTAATTATCGATTTTTAGTATGGAAAATAGCCAAAAATTCAGCTAACTCAAATTTTCTCCGATAGAATATTTTCAAATTTTGCATTTATACATTATAGCCGAAATTCTAACATTCTATGAAGAAAAACCGAGGTACATGAAAGTTCGATAATAATCAAAATTTTGACACCGTGAGCAATCTAATACTCCACATCAATTTAATTATCATAGAAGAGGTAAATATCATACCTTGCCTTATCGTATGCTGTATTTCAGGAAGCTTCAAATGATTTGTACCGGATTTAAAAAGCGTTACATGTGCCGTGCGTTCTCGGTGGTTTCAGAGGCTCTCATCTCAGGTGCATTACAATGGGGTCCAAGGCGACTATCCCCTTTAAACCCCTATCATCTTTGGGATAATCCCATTGAATCGTCCCTAAATCATCTTAACACTTAAACTACTGAGGGGGTAAAAACTCCCGCGAACTACCAAGGGTCCAAAAAAAGTCGGAAGTCCAACTTTGACAAGGCATTTCTCGGCCGTTTTTCAACCGATTTCAAAACTTTTTTTTTGCGATGGAACCGGACAGGTTTCAAGATCATCGTCCATTTGAAAAAATATAAAATAGATGCGTCTACCCAAAGTTATTAAGCAAAAGGCACTTTCTAGTTTTTTTGAGAGCGTATTTTTTTCGCACATTGATCAATAAAACAAAATTTAAAGCGATGACATATGGTTTTTTCGACTCTAAATCATGCGTACAGCTGGAGTGAACATGTTTATGCAAAATTAGTGATTTTTCAGTACACTGATATCCTACCTTACTCAAAAAACTGCTAAAATACACTATTTTTCACATAAAATAAGCAATAAATCAATATTCAAAGCGATGGCATATAGTTTTTTTGGTCTTAAATTGTTCGTAGGATTGTACTTGACATTTTTGATGAACAATGAAAATGTTCTAATTACACTCTTATTTTGTTTTACCCGGAAAACTACGAAAATTCCATACTTTTTACACAAAGTAGTCAACAAAACTAAATTTAAAACGATAACATGTAGTTTTTTAGCCTTGAAATGTTCGTAGCAGTTTGGGGGACATACTTGAAGAATAATAGTAATGGTTTCATTACACTCAAATTTTGATTTACTCAAAAATCAACGAAAGTACCACATTTTTCACGCAAAGTGGTTAACAAAAATAATGGTTTACAATGCAAAGTAGTTTTTTGCCTTTAAATTATTCGTGAAAGCGTACTGGACGTTCTTGATGAGTTATAGTGACGTTTTCACGACACACTTAATTTATTTTACTCGAAAAGCTACAAAAATACCATAATTTTTATACAAAACAGTCAATAAAACAAAATCAAAAGCCATAACATGTAGTTGTATGGCCTGAAATTTTCCGTTACAATGTACTGGACCTGTTTTTAATAAAATGTTGATGTTTACAATACACTAATATTTTGTTATATAAAAAAATATACGAAAATACCACAAAAAAGCGAATAAGCCAAAATTTAAAGTAATAATAATGTAGTTTTTCAACTTTAAATTTATCGTAGTAGTTTAGTGGATTTATTTGAACAACCCAAGTGATGTTTTTATTACACTCCTATATTATATCACTCAAAATACTAGGAAAATACCACATTTTGCACACAAAGTAATCAACAAATAAAAATATAGACAATGCATTCTGGTTTTTTGCCTTGAATTTTTTCGTGAAATGATAAACATTGAACAATAAATACCGCCTTCATGACACTATTAATTTATTTTACCAAACAAGTTTTTAACATACCATAATTTTCTTACAAAATAGTCAATAAAACAAAATTTAAAGCAATGACATGTAGTTGTTAGACTTTAAATTTTCCGTTAGAATGTACTAGACATGTATTTGATAAAATTTTGATGTTTACATCACATCCACATTTTGTTTTTCTAAAAAATCACGAATGTGCCATACAATGGAAGTTTTCATGTCTTTTTTACTTCAACTTCTGATTGGATAGCTGTTCCTTCCCAAATAGCATTCCATAAGCAATTAGAACAGAGTTATTAAAGTTTTAACATGACAACTTTCAGTATGCAATCTACGAATTACTCCGTTACCACGCAACGCAACGCAACGCAACGCAAAAATCACGAATGTGCCATATTTTTCACACAAAATAGCCAATTACACAAAATTCAAAACAAACACATGCAGATTTCATTACTGATTTTTTTGTACCAGTTTCATGTTATCTACTACCTGAAAAAAATACAAGGCAAACCGAAAATCCACCAGGGATTTTTTTTTTATTTGTATTTATTTGAGTCCATTTGCGTCTCCTGAACATGCAGTAGCAATCGCCAAAAAATAAACGGAAATCCCGTGAAAATGAAAAAAAGTTACGATCTTAACTGGTTTCCAAAGTTAAGGTTAGGTTATGTGTCTTTATTAGAGAGATTTGCAGCCTTCTTTCATTCCTGTTTCTTGGGGTTCCTTTTCAAATTCCTCTCGGAGATTCTTTCGTATTTCTATCGACGTTTTTACCCTAGATTAAAACAGTTGATTCCGGAAAAAATCCTGGAGAATATTGCAGGATTTCTGAAATCCAAATATTGTATCCTGAAGGTTTTCATGGGAATCCTATAGATTTTCTTCCAGAGGTTTTCCAATGTTTGCTCTCAGAGTCTCTCGTTGGATTTTTCCTCCTGCGTTTTGCCCAAACAAATTTTCGTGGAATTTATTCTCTATTCTCCTGGAATATACCTCAGATGTTGTAGTAGAATTTCTCTTAGAGTTTCTCTTGGAATTTCTCTTCAAGGTTTTCCGCGATTTCTTTCGGTATTCCTCTTGGTACTTCTCTATGAGATTTTCCCGGGATTTCTAAGGTATTTACAGAAACTATTGCTGGGATTTCAACTAAGGCTCCTCCCGGTTTTTAAAGGAGTTTTTCACGTGTTTTCTGAAGGAATTGCTTCTGGGATTTCTCCCGAAGTTTTAAGAAATTTCAATGATTTTTTTCTGGAGTTTCTCCGCGGATTTCTACAGAAATTTTATCCGGGATATTTTATTAAGGTTCTCTTGAGAGTTTTTTGAAGTTTCGCCTGAGATTACTCTCGGAGTTTGTGCTCTAGAAGCTGAAATACAGAACTCCAAATTTAGGCATTTTGTATGAAAATCGGTCAATGCGTCCAGTACTGTACTTTTCTAGGAGTGTTTCTCGGAAAACCTCCTACTTGAGATAACCTACAAAATTCATTGTTGTAAATTCCCGGAGACATGTCGGAATGAATCCACGTGATTTTTGCGAGAAATTCTGCAATGAGAAACTTCGGAAGAAATCCTAAGAACTGGGAAATCTCGGAGAAAAGCTCTGGTAGGAAATATTTAGAAAATTCATGAAAGAACTCTGAAAATCTCTAAGAGAAATCCCGGGAGAAACTCCGGATGAAAACCAGCAAAGAAATTTCAGTTCTACCTTTCAGTGCATCTTTTGGGAAATTGCTGAAAAACAAATGTATATAGAAGAGTTTCTGAAGCAATACTGTAAAAAGGGGTAACTTTGATAGTTTTTCAGCAAATTTCCCTAATATTATTTCTCTGTTATAATTGCAATGTAAGGATTGGCCAGTTTTAATTGTTTTGTGTCATCAATATTTTTTTTTTTTCATATGAGCGAGAATCACATTTTCATTTTGGGGAAACTTTGATAGTGCTCTGAAAAACATATTGAATCAAAAAAAAATATAACAGATTGGAACGCAAAGAGTATCAGCATGATGGGAAAAGCCGTATGAAATATGATAGGTTAATTTATTGTATCAAAACATGAAGAATTTTTTAAAATTATAAATAACTAAGTGATTCACTACTCAACCTGAGTGAAAATCTAAAAGCACTGAGATACAGAGCCTCAGATATCAAAAATCATTATCTGTGTAAAATATATTTTTTACGGTACATCAACATGTGACTATATGCTGCGCATAGTAAGTTCTCTTTATTTGAGTAGTTTGAATTTTTTTATAAACAAATTTGGAAAACAACGAGTGTAATTGAAAGATCACTATTGTTTATCAAACAAGTCTAGTACTTTTTTACAAATAATTTCATGGCAAAAAAAAGCTATAATGCTTTGTCTCCAATTTTTATTTGATGATTACTTTGTGTGCAAAATGTGGTATTTTCCTAGTATTTTGAGTGATATAATATAGGAGTGTAATAAAAACATCACTTGGGTTGTTCAAATAAATCCACTAAACTACTACGATAAATTTAAAGTTGAAAAACTACATTATTATTACTTTAAATTTTGGCTTATTCGCTTTTTTGTGGTATTTTCGTATATTTTTTTATATAACAAAATATTAGTGTATTGTAAACATCAACATTTTATTAAAAACAGGTCCAGTACATTGTAACGGAAAATTTCAGGCCATACAACTACATGTTATGGCTTTTGATTTTGTTTTATTGACTGTTTTGTATAAAAATTATGGTATTTTTGTAGCTTTTCGAGTAAAATAAATTAAGTGTGTCGTGAAAACGTCACTATAACTCATCAAGAACGTCCAGTACGCTTTCACGAATAATTTAAAGGCAAAAAACTACTTTGCATTGTAAACCATTATTTTTGTTAACCACTTTGCGTGAAAAATGTGGTACTTTCGTTGATTTTTGAGTAAATCAAAATTTGAGTGTAATGAAACCATTACTATTATTCTTCAAGTATGTCCCCCAAACTGCTACGAACATTTCAAAGCTAAAAAACTACATGTTATCGTTTTAAATTTAGTTTTGTTGACTACTTTGTGTAAAAAGTATGGAATTTTCGTAGTTTTCCGGGTAAAACAAAATAAGAGTGTAATTAGAACATTTTCATTGTTCATCAAAAATGTCAAGTACAATCCTACGAACAATTTAAGACCAAAAAAACTATATGCCATCGCTTTGAATATTGATTTATTGCTTATTTTATGTGAAAAATAGGGTATTTTAGCAGTTTTTTGAGTAAGGTAGGATATCAGTGTACTGAAAAATCACTAATTTTGCATAAACATGTTCACTCCAGCTGTACGCATGATTTAGAGTCGAAAAAACCATATGTCATCGCTTTAAATTTTGTTTTATTGATCAATGTGCGAAAAAAATACGCTCTCAAAAAAACTAGGAAGTGCCTTTTGCTTAATAACTTTGGGTAGACGCATCTATTTTATATTTTTTCAAATGGACGATGATCTTGAAACCTGTCCGGTTCCATCGCAAAAAAAAGTTTTGAAATCGGTTGAAAAACGGCCGAGAAATGCCTTGTCAAAGTTCGACTTCCGACTTTTTTTGGACCCTTGGTAGTTTAGGAGTTAATAAATTCAAAATGCCCCTGTAATTCCCTGGTACGTCTTAAAAAAGGCCCTAGAGCCCCCTGAAACATACCTAAAAAAAGTAAAATTAGCTAAAGGTTAAAATACACGTTAATAAAAACAAAAAATAAACATGCCTGAAAGACCCTTGAAACTCCGATGAAATGCTATAGACACTCCTAAAACCTCTCGAAAAGCACTTAAACAATCCTGTAAACCCCCGAACTTTTCTGAAATGCTTTCAAACGCCCTTGAAATCCTTGTAATGCAATTTAAAAAAACGTTAAAACATCCCTGAAACCCCCTTATTACTGTTGAAATGCCCCTGAAATCCTCATTTTCCCATCAAAACGCCAACGAAACCTGTCGGAATGCCCTTAGTGGGTTCATAAAACCCCATTGAATAATCCCCTGTAACGCCCCGGGCGTTTGGGCGCTTTGGGAACTTCCTGGAAACTCACTTGACCCCATCTTTTATGCTCAAGAGCAAGAACCATTCTCGCGAACTAGATTCCCTAATTGAACTCCTTGCTTAATTTATACACAAATTTCCCTCTTTTAGTGCCCACGTCAATTTATACACATGTTTTTATTCATGCACCTCCACCTTTATTTCCAGTGTATTCGCTTCATTGATTCTTTGTTCAATTGGTGCAGGTATACCTAGATGTAGTGGTCCCTCGATTATACAGACTCTCGATTTTATGTACTTCGATTTATTCGAAGACTACTTTATCAAGAAGACATGTTACTCTGTTCTTTTCCCATACTAACGGCAAGCGTCACCGACGCCACCACCACCTGGCGAGATAAGGTGGTACCTTTGTATTAAAGTGTAAGAGCGTATTGATGCGAGTATGAGGATTTACACACACTATCATGAATAGTGCCACCTTTATCCGTGGTGGCGCTGCTAGTAGTGACTCCCAATTTTCAGTAGTGCTGCAAGTCTTCTTGATAATGTAGTCTTCGATTTTATGTACATATTTTAGAGGTAAAATTTTCAATATCCAATCTTTTTTAAGCCAGCAGTTTGTATCATGGTGATTTATAATGCAAGGGTTTTAAGCCTTTTGACACGCGGCGCACTGCATACATATCAATAAATACTTGTGGAGCACCCATAATAGCACTAAATATACCTCATGACATACTTATTTTTATATATTAATCTCATACTTCCTTTTCTGACTTTATTTATAAATAAAATAAATAACTCTCGCTTTGTCAATGATCACGTTACGCGGAGTATATGGGGTGATTCTGGGGCGATATATTTTAAAAATCTCTTAGTACTTAATGACAACATTTTTGGCGGATGCAAGCAAACTGCCCATTCACCAGTCTTTTCCTCAAAGCTTTCTAACAAACCTCTTTTAAGATTTCCTTTGACTTCCTTACCGATAATTGAAATATATTCCTGATATTTTTGGTAGATGTCTTATACTATCTTGACGTGTACTTAGCTGATAGATTTCCCGAATTTGTAGCAAATTTCATTTAAAGTTCATTGTGATGCTTCGGATGATTACTGACAAGATATGTGATAAATTATTTCCAGTGCTGTCATGGTAAAATCAGTGCTAGTAAGTCGATTTCAGTGCCCCTCACTGGTTCATTCCAATAGATGAATTCCTGGAGAAATTTCTGAAGGAACCGCTTGAGCAATTGCCAAAGGAACGTCTGGAACAACTTCTGAAAGAATTCATGGAGCAACTTCTAGAGAATCTCTGCTGATTTTTTTAAATAATTCTAGAAATATTGAAGAAGTTTCTAAAGATATTTCCGAAACTATCGCTGTAGAAATTTCAGGAGGAACTAAAAAAACCTGAAGAAAATTGAAAATTAATTCCTGCAAGAAATTCTTAAAAACAGGATTTCAAGAATCCATACATGAATATTCTTAAGAAATTCCTAGAATACCTGAATTAACACCTGGTTAAATACCTAACATAACCTCTTGAGATATTTTTGGAAAAAAAAATCCGGTGGATCCCCTAAAAAAATCCAAAATGTGTTTTTCAATAAACTCCTGGAGGTAACCATAAAGAAATTGCTAAAGGTACGCTTGGACAAAATCCTGGAGGAATTTCTGAGAAAACGCATAAAGGAATACCCATTTTTTTTTTGGTTTCTATTTATGTGTTGTGTTTATTTTAACTTTGGATGCTAATTCTACACTAGAATACCCAATGGAATTTCCGATAAAATCTCTGATAAAATTCAGAAGGAATCTCTACGCCAATGTATTCCAACCATTCCGTAAGAATCCTGATAAAATCTCTGAAAGAATATGTAGAAAAATTACTGAAGGAATCTTTGAAGAATTTTCTAAGACTTTCTTGAGAAATCCTTGGAGCATTTTCTGGCAGAAAAATGTCTTGAAGGAATATCTAAAGGAATATGAAAAAATCATGGTAATTTCCCCAATAGTCAAGGTTATAATCTCTTGTACAATTTCTTAGGCAATCCTAGGCAAAAATGTTTTAACCTTTCAGGACGCGCGCCATCAAGCAGCTGAAACTGCACCGCGCTCGCGATGTGTACTACGAGCGAGCTTTTTGGCAGTGTTGTACTTTTTACAACGGAACGCGGCCTGAAGGGTTAAAGATAACTTTTGAGATAATTTTGAAATTGTCCTGAATTTCTAATTCTTAATGTATCCGTGAATCACTTTCTAAAAAATAGAAAGTTTTCTAAATGAATGCTTTGAAAAATTTCTCTATAAAAGAAAATCTGAAAAAAATGTAAAGAAAATTGAGGAACAGTTTATGAAAGATTATTGAATAAAAAAAATGTGAAGTATTTTCCAAAGGTCTCCATGCAACATTTCTGAAAAATTATCTTTGTAAGGATTTTTTTAAGGAGTTGTTGGAGAAATTTCTGGAGATCATTTCAAAGTCTAAAGAATCCCTTCTTTAAGATATCCTGGATGATTTTGTAAGTAAATCTAAAGGAGTTTCTGAAAGAATTTCTTTGAGAATCCCTGGAAGATTTTTTTCAGGATCTTGTGAAAGATTTTTTAAATGAATCCCAAGATAGATTTGAGCAAACTTTCATGAATAAATTTTTGAAAACATCTATGGAAGTTTTTTCATAGGATTACTATTTGTAAAGAAATCTCTGTAGAAATATCTGCAGAAATTATTAGTCGAATCTATATAAATAATAATGGAATGTTGTTTATATGTCACGAATAGGCTCGGGAACGGGTCAACGGATTTACTTCATTCTTTCACTGTTGTATTTGTACAGGGCTCCGATGTGTTCGTGCGGAAAAATAATAGGGAAAAGTGTCCGGGAAGGCAAGAAAACGGGAAAATCTGAAATTCCCTTTTAAGCGGCACTTACTTATGGAAGTGACTGTGAAAAAACACAGTAGGCAGGCAGTACGATGTTTGCCGGGACAGCTAGTTTATAATAAAAGCCATGGCAGATTTTCTGAAAGAATTCCTCCAAAAAGTTGTGAAGGAATCCCTATAGGAATCTCTGCAGAAAATTCCCGATCTAACATTTTGAAAAAAAAAGTGTTCCTGGCGGTATTCCTAAAAAATCGTGGAAAAAATTTGTGCCAGAAATTCCGATTTTCAAAAAAAAATCCCTAGAGCAATTTCTAGCGCAAACCCCGGAGAAAGCTTTGGAATATATTCTTGGAAGATCGTTTGAGTGAATTCTTAAAGGAATTTCCGGAGCATTTTTTGGAAAAAAAGTATCTAGAAAATTCCCGAAAAAATAGAGTAACTCTCTGTAGGATTTTTTAAATATATCCCTGGAGGAATTTCTGCAAAAACTTATACAACACTTTCTTACACAACTCTTTGAGAAACTTCTGGAGGAATCCCTAGTGGAATTTCCATACGATTTGGGATTTGCCATAGGATTTTTTGGTGAAATCTATGAAATAGTTTCTAGAGTCATCGCTGAAAGTCTTATTGAAGAAATCTCTGGAAAAATGAAGAATTTTTGAAAGAGTCCCTGGAGGTATTTCTGTTCAAATTCAGGTATTAATTATTGAAAAAACATGGAGGAATTGCAGAAGGAAATCATGCCAGACGCTTTCAAAGAATTCATTGTGGAATTTGTGGAATAGGCAAAAGAATTCTGTGCAACACTTCTGGAGGAACACATGAAAAATTTTCTGAAAAAATCTGTAACATGATGATTTGGGAAGTTTTCTTCGAAGACCATTGTTGTTGTTGTTTGTTTATTACCAGGGATTTTAACCTTTTATGGGTCATTCATCCCGTTCGAAGACCATTGAAATAAAGTTAAAAATTCTGGGTTCACTTACTTTTATTTAACACCACAGAACTGCAACAAATGTCCAGCGTGCAGATAGTGGTATAACAAACCTTCACTACTTGTACAGAAAAATCGTTCAGCAAGTACAGCACAACCAGTGACCACGCTCTATCAAGTGCTGGCTACGTATCTTTAAATTTCCGATGGAAATTTCTGGAGGAATTTCTTGAGCAATTCGTAAAGGAATTTTTTTAGATAGTGGTTTATTCGTTATTCAGCGTAAATTACTAATATATGCCAAAAACTCCGGGCCTTTTTGTCAAAAACTCAGTTTTCATGCAGTTTTTATATGGTCTGGAACTTTCAAGTATGCAATTTAAATAAACATAAAATAATAAAATTGCCTCGATTTTATGTCAAATTCGCTTTTATAGAAATTTTGAAAATTGAAATGTCCACTAAATCGAGGTATACCTGTATGATTCGGTATTCATGAGTCTGCACTTAATCATTTTCTTGTTTCCTACCGAGAATTGTCCGTAGCATTTAGCGCTTAAAAACTCCGAAATATTTTCGGACTACATAGCATACTGATGGAATCATCGTCACTAGCGTTCCAAGAAACACACTTTTTTTTAACAACTTGAAAACATCATCGTACACTGGTTACACTAGTTTACAAAAAAAAAGAAAGTCATAAACTTCTATCAACGACCAAAATTTTTGTTGCTTAATTATGTTCTGATAGCAATTGCGCTTCAAAAAATGTTAAGTAGAACAGTTTTTGTGTTTTTCCTGAAAATCGAGCTCTACAGTTTTTTTTTTAATATGAAATTCACTTAAATTCAAATATTTTTCATTGCAGTCAATCTTTTTGCATAAATAGAAAGCTGAATATAATATATTTCGATCATCTGAACATAACTTTTGCATTAAATTAGTGAGATTCGAGATATTGGTAATTTATTGGCCAATCTCCTTAAATTTGAGCAAAATTTCCAAAAAAAATATGATGATTTTTGTTTTTTCAGTAAGAAAAAATCATTTGTAACTTTCTCTCAACATATATTTGAAACATTGGATGTTAGCCAGTTACAGCAGGGATGCCATATATACAGACTTATCTGTATTATACAGATTTTTGAGCATCCATACAGATTTCATTTCATATGAAATACAGATTTTTTAGCTAGAGGGGCCAATTTTTTTGTATGGGATACAGATTTTTGAAAAGTGCGATACAGATTTTTCAAAAAAATCATCTGGCATCCCTGAGTTACAGTAACAGTTCAGCTCAATAGGAGCATTGGTTACGGAAATAGAGACATATGGAGGGAGCAACTTTGCCTAAAACTAGATCAAAAATCGATTTTAAATCGACAGCCTTGTATGGAAAGTCGAAAAAATTTCCGCTCTACTGTATTTTTTCCCTTCACGTTTTCGCACACAGGGCATGATTGCACACTATGAATGATCATCAGCTTACCGAGTTCAAAAATGCTGTAAACTAGTGTTATTAGCATACTCAAATCTGTACCTACAAGACGGAGCATACAGTTTTTCTTAACAAATAAGTAGGGTATTGGTACCCTTATTAAGCATGTGGCTCCCATTTTCATCCTACGAAAAGCAACGGATTGAAACAATGTTTGGTTTGTTTCTTATTTTTGTATGTTTTGTTAGAAGTGAGCACGCATTAAAACAAAAAGAACGGAATCAACCCATGCCGTAATCGCTTGTTTTCGAATAGGATGAAATTGGGAGCGTGAGATTACTGATGGCACACAAACCCTATGAATTTTTATGCAAGCTTGAGATACCCCAGCTCTTACGCGTATAATACGGTACCGTCGTGCGGGGTGTCATTGGGCCAAAGTGGGGTGACATTGGGCCACTATTCCGTACGTTTAGAATACGGCGGGAATACATATTGTGTGATAAGCTACTAGAATACATAATTCTAAGATACTTTGCATCCACCGTCGGATTCTCTGACTTATATTGAATCCGTGGGATCGATGGACCAATGTTACCCTCTAGGCCCAATGTCACCCCGTACGAAGGTATTTTAAGAAATGTTGATTGATGGTTTCAAAAATACAAAACATTTTTGGGTTTTATATTTAGTTTGTGATATATTTTTTGACATTGTACAATCATTTTCTATGACAATCTCTCTGTATTCAGTATTTGCAGTGATTTTATTGAAAACTTAAACAATACGGATTACAAGAATAATTATATAATAATAAGCGATTGTCTGCAAGAATCTTCAATAATGACCATGATGGTGTTGATCGTACACAAGACCTTCACCTTGGTGATAACCGTGCGCAACTAGGGGAGCAGCATGCGAGGCATATGCGTTGTGATGGTACAATTCAGGCTGAGTCTGGGCAACGAGGACAGATTTTGTAGCCAGTGGAGCATCATATGCGGGATACCCATAGTGATCTTGGGACAGGGCTGGGGCGTATCCTTGGCCGTAGGCAACAGCTGGAGCATGGTTTTGGCCGTAAACGAAACGCTGCTGGTTGGTCAATGGTGCAGCGTATACGTGGCTTGGAGCGGATACGACTGGAACGGGATGAGTTTGGTCATGGGTGTAGTGAAGGGCCGGTTGGGATGGAAAATGACGAACGAAGTTGCTGTAGCTCACTGCTGGAGCTGGAGCTGGAGCTGAAGAGTATTGTGCAGGGGCGGCCACAGGAGCTGCGTAGGCGTGTTCCGTTCCAATGTAGCCTGCACTGGCGAAGGCCAGGCTTGCAATCAGAATTGTTAACTAGAAACAAGAGAATTATTAACTACATAGAAGAGTTCTCCGTTAAATCACTCACCTTGAACATTTGGATTTCAACTTCTCAGATGGTCACCAAAAGATGCTGATTTTAAGAATGATACAGTTTCGATCACAAGTCCCAATATTTATAGTGGATAAAAGGTTTTATTTTTAAATCAACAAAGCCATTAGTTATAATCCTATAGTTTATAATGTCGACGCCCCAAAATGGTAATTAATAACGTTCGATGGGCTTTCTGCTGGGGCGTCCTTCGAATTTCGATGCTCTGTTCAGATGTGCTCTATATTTTACTAGGTCTATCATACAGCGTTTTCTCAATATATGGGTGATCTTCTCTTCTCCAAGGTGTAACGTCACAATTGGGAGAAATCTTGCTCTTATCTTGCTTAGCTGTGAATAAATAATCTTTGAAATTGATACAGTTAAAAAAAAATCTTTGAGGTGAATCAGCTAATTGATAGCAATGTGGATTTGAGATATTGATCGTTATGATCGATCGATATATGTACTAAGATTGTGTGATGCCAAAATAGTATCTACTCAATTTCATACGAAATAAAGCACCTGATTGGTAGGCCCGTGCACAGGAACATCGGAAAGGGAAGGGTTTTGTACATTTTTGGTAAAAGGCGGAGGAATGCTTAGTGTATGAAGTTAGAGCTATCGGAGGAGTTTAACTCCCAGAACCCTATGCTTAAAATGTTACCACGATGGAATCGGCACACAGAAAATATTGTATAACTTTTGATTGCGTACGCCAAAATAGCTATTTTTTTACCTTGAATAGTATATTATGTGTAGCTTGTACCATAAAATTTTCATTAAAATCGGTTGAGTATTGGCGGAGATATCGTTGAAACAAGGGAATTGCCACTTGAGAATCTTGTGCAAACAAACATTTTGGGAAATATCACTTGTTTGCCGTTTAAACTCTGGCGCCAAAAATACTGAACCGATTTCAATGAAAATTTTTATGTACGTAAAGTATGTATTTAGAAGTAATTTGTCAAAATTTCATTCAATTTGATCATACCGTTAAAAAGTTATAGCCATATATGTTGCACTATATCACAATAAGTAGATGTGGTTTTTGGTATAATGAAATTCAAACTGCTCTTACTTTGAAAGTACTCAACAAAAATGGCTGAAATTTTCACTGTTAACAGTTTAACACAACAATTTTACACTGTCAAAGTTTTATAAAAATCGGGACAGTGTTGCCAGTTCTACAGTCAAAATAGTGCACGCGGAACTAAAAATGGTCAAAAAGTACCTAAAATTTACCTTGAAGCGATTTCAGCTTTGGATATTTACTAGAAAAAGTACTGAACCGATTTCGATCAAATTTTTACCACTTAGTTTTTACTATGTTAAGAATATCGAGTGAAATTTTCAAACGTTTTGATTAGGTAACAAAAAAAAATTATAGCCTAAGCAATTTTTTGAAATGGGTGCCCAAATTTTCTAAAATCTCATTTTATGATATCGACAATATCTGCGCCAATACTTAACCGATTTTTATGAAAACTGTATGGTATTAGCTACACATAATATACTATTCATACACTACAAAAATAAAATGAAATTATAAGATTCTTTTACCAAAAATATCAGCACCGTCGACAGAAATTCGGGTTGGCGGGCGCGGTGATTTTTCCCTTAAGCCCTCAGTGCTGAACATTAACCCTTCCGTTACCAACCCCCCCTAACGAGAGTGCGAAAAAACACTCTTTTCGTTATAACTTTTTTGTTTTTTAATATTTTTCGACCAAATTTGACACAATAAGCGGATATCCTTCTATTTTAGGGATTTGCTAGGGATTGTTGGAATGGCCACCTGGTTCCGGAGTTATTCCGGAATCAAAATGGGTCATTCGATTTGGCCATTTTGGAAAAAGTAAATTTTTGATATGAGAGCCGTTCAGTTTTTAGACCTAAGTGCACTAGAATGATAGAAAAAAATGTCTAGAAGTCCATCCCGGTCATTACGTGCCTTGGAACCCGTTTTACGGATGTTCCGGGGTCAATTTTTGAATATGATTCAATCCCATCATGCGACACCTCAAACTTCATGATTTTTCAAGATGCATCATTCTGTGCTGTTTTGGCGTTGTCTGAAATACTGTTGGCCATTTTGGAACCGGTATTTGGATTTCCTGGGAATCGGTTCCGGTGGTTCCGGGGTCCAATTTTCGAAAATAAACAAACACCATCATGCGATATATCAAACTTCATGATTTTGAAAATTATGGCACTTTATCATAACGGTTGGCCACTTAGGATACATTTGGCCATTATGGAATCGGTATACGGATTTTTCGGAATCCAGTTCCGGGGCCAAGTTTTTTAAATGGTTCAATACCGCCATGCGGCATCTTAAACATCGTGATTTTCAAAATACATCATTCTGGGCTAATATTGCGTTATCTGAAATACTGTTGGCCATTGTAGAACCGGTATTCAGATTTCCCGGGAATTGGTTCCGGTGGTTCCGGGGTAAATTTTTCGAAGATAAACACCAGGAATTCCTATGGAAGTTCCTACAGGAATCCCTCTGAAAATTCTTCTAGGAATTCCTACGGAAATTCTTCCAGCAATTCCTACGGAAGTTCTTCCAGGAATTCCTACGGAAGTTCTTCCAGGAATTCCTACGGAAGTTCTTCCAGGAATGCCTCCGGAAATTCCTCCAGGAATTCCTCCGGAAATTCCTCCAGGAATTCCTCCGGAAATTCTTTCAGGAATTCCTCCGGAAATTCTTTCAGGAATTCCTCCAGGAATTCCTCCGGAAATTCCTCCAGGAATTCCTCCGGAAATTCCTCCAGGAATTCCTCCGGAAATTCCTCCAGGAATTCCTCCGGAAATTCCTCCAGGAATTCCTCCGGAAATTCCTCCAGGAATTCCTCCGGAAATTCCTCCAGGAATTCCTCCGGAAATTCCTTCAGGAATTCCTCCGGAAATTCCTCCAGGAATTCCTCCGGAAATTCCTCCAGGAATTCCTCCGGAAATTCCTCCAGGAATTCCTCCGGAAATTCCTCCAGGAATTCCTCCGGAAATTCCTCCAGGAATTCCTCCGGAAATTCCTCCAGGAATTCCTCCGGAAATTCCTCCAGGAATTCCTCCGGAAATTCCTCCAGGAATTCCTCCGGAAATTCCTCCAGGAATTCCTCCGGAAATTCCTCCAGGAATTCCTCCGGAAATTCCTCCAGGAATTCCTCCGGAAATTCCTCCAGGAATTCCTCCGGAAATTCCTCCAGGAATTCCTCCGGAAATTCCTCCAGGAATTCCTCCGGAAATTCCTCCAGGAATTCCTCCGGAAATTCCTCCAGGAATTCCTCCGGAAATTCTTCCAGGAATTCCTCCGGAAATTCCTTCAGGAATTCCTCCGGAAATTCCTCCAGGAATTCCTCCGGAAATTCCTCCAGGAATTCCTCCGGAAATTCCTGTAGGTACTCCTACAAGTATTCCTTGAAGAACTTCTGGAGGAGCTCTTGAGGCAATTCCAGGAGAAACTCCCGCAAGAATTTACAGGGAGAATTCCTGGAGGAATTCTCGGAGGAATTTTTGAAGGAACTCCTGGAGGAAATGTTGGAGCAATTCCCAGAATATTTTTTGAAGGAAATTCCTCCGGGAATTCCTCCGGGAATTCCTCCAGGAATTCCTCCGGGAATTCCTCCAGGAATTCCTCCGGGAAGTCCTCCAGGAATTCCTCCGGGAAGTCCTCCAGGAATTCCTCCGGGAAGTCCTCCAGGAATTCCTCCGGGAAGTCCTCCAGGAATTCCTCCGGGAAGTCCTCCAGGAATTCCTCCGGGAAGTCCTCCAGGAATTCCTCCGGGAAGTCCTCCAGGAATTCCTCCGGGAAGTCCTCCAGGAATTCCTCCGGGAAGTCCTCCAGGAATTCCTCCGGGAAGTCCTCCAGCAATTCCTCCGGGAAGTCCTCCAGGAATTCCTCCGGGAAGTCCTCCAGCAATTCCTCCGGGAAGTCCTCCAGGAATTCCTCCGGGAAGTCCTCCAGGAATTCCTCCGGGAAGTCCTCCAGGAATTCCTCCGGGAAGTCCTCCAGGAATTCCTCCGGGAAGTCCTCCTTCCGTAAGAATTCCTGGTGTTTATCTTCAAAAAATTGGCCCCGGAACCACCGGAACCGATTCCCGGGAAATCTGAATACCGGTTCTACAATGGCCAACAGTATTTCAGATAACGCAATATTAGCCCAGAATGATGTATTTTGAAAATCACGATGTTTGAGATGCCGCATGACGGTATTGGACCATTTTCAAAACTTGGCCTCGGAACTGGATTTCGGAAAATCCGTATACCGATTCCATAATGGCCAAATGTATCCTGAGTGGCCAACCGTTATGATAAAGTGCCATAATTTTCAAAATCATGAAGTTTGATATATCGCATGATGGTGTTTGTTTATTTTCGAAAATAGGACCCCGGAACCACCGGAACCGATTCCCGGGAAATCCGAATACCGG